>NW_026555341.1:31649717-31693688 GCF_029017545.1 Prosopis cineraria | reverse complement strand
TTCTAATCTAGCCTCTCTCTTCCTCAGAGAGACTATTCGAAGCTTATTGCACATCTCACTGAATGTCTTGATCTCAAAAGGGGCTAACTGTTCCCTTAGATCAAGCCTCGCCTTCTCTAGTAATCGTTCAACCATCCACTCCGTGTCTTCATATTTCTGGAGGTAAGTAGAGTATTTAGATAATTCTGAGAATTGTTCAATAAATTCATCCTCATCTAGATCACCCTAGCGGAATGCATGAAACTCAGCCTCCTTTTCTGCTCTTAGTGCAGTAGGAAAATAATTATCGAATAATATGGCTTTAAAATCTTCCCAAGTAAGAGAAGAATCATCCTCCGATCTTAATGTTTCCCACTACTTCTTAGCACTCTTCTATAACAGGAATATTGCCTGCTGCACCTTCTGATTAAAAGTGCACACAACCATATGAAAAATACTCTCCAATTGATCTATCCATTCTTCAACCACTGCTGGCTTAAGATTTCCATCGAAAGTAAGAGGATTAAACTTACGAAAAGTACTCCAGATCTTTGTGATCGTGGATGTCTGTTGCTCAGAGTGGAGACTCACATTCTTCGAACTAGTCTCATGGTAAGAAAAGGAAGGTGAGCCTTCATCAGCAGATTGGCTCACATTGTATACCTTGGTATGGCTTCCTTCTTGTTGGCCATTTCCCTCTCGGTTGGAATTCTCCTTATATTGTCTTAAAGCAGCCAACTCTTCTTCTTGTCTATTTATGCGGTCACTAAGATTTTGCAGTAGATACATTATTTGCCTCATGGTTGGCTCACCCTGCCTTGGTTGTGGCTGTATGGGCTCGCCCTGCCCCATTTGTTGCTGTATGGGCTCCGGTTGTGGCAGTAAATGTATGTCATTTCCTATTAGCTCTATAGAATCACCAGCAATTTTTGCCACCTTTCTTAGTTTTGGACACCATCACTCCCCTCCTAAAGGATGGAAGTCACATAATTAAGTCAACACTAATCTCAAGACAAGAAAAATAATGGAGAAGTATTATGATTTAATAATGTATATTGCCAATAAACTAGGTTAATGTATAACAATTTCATAATTTATAAGAATCTTGAAACATGTAGCTCTGATACCAAGATTTGTAACACACCAAATTTTTTTTATTAAATAATTTAACTCAACCATAGTTGGGTTACAACTACCCAACACATTTTATATCAATAATTTTAATATAAAAATATTTTATAATTGGCTTCAACTCGCACAATACAACATTTCAGTTAAATTTTTACCTCCCACCTGCCATTAGGCTAAATCACATTTGTTCATCCTTATACTCTCAACAAGTAAACTAAATCATATTTGTCCATCCTTATACTCCCAACAAGTAAAATAACTAATTTAGTCAATTTTCAAAACAAGCCAGTTATTTGGTCTCATAATCATGCCATTTTAACCAATTCAAAGTAAACTAAATATTAAAATTACAGTCATCCAAAGTGTACCAAAAATAAAAATAGTTTGAAAGACATGATTACATTATATATTCATATAATTGACAATAAATAAAAATCCTAATATTGACAATATAACACATTATAAATTATAAATTAAATACCTAAAAGAGACAGTGGATCTATACCACTAAGCCTCTGGGACTCCTCCACGTGTCACTCGTGGCTCTTCTCCTGAAAATTGTTAACCACATAATGAGACTCAAAAGTCCCAGTAATCAAAGCCAATTTATCATAGTATATACAAACAGTTAAGTGTGTGCTTATTAAGTGAGAATTAAAAATAATATAATTCCAACAAATATAAGAAATATTACAATACACACAAATAACTATCCTTATATCCCTCCATTAACCTCGAGCCATAGCCCTCACTCAGTGCTAAATTACCCGGCCAAAGGTAGATTAGCTTGAGCCCTTACAAGCCACCTATTAAGCTCCAATAGGAACGTACCACATGGTACATAAATACAAGAGCAATAGCAAATCTCCCAACACCTCCCACAATAATCAAATAAAATCCATAATAATATTGCACAATTATACAATATTATAAAATTCATAATTTTCTCAATAATTACCCAATTAACATGAAGTAACACTAATCACAAATTAAAAGCATGGTTACCTCGTAGCTTTTTCAATAAATTATTCCTTAAAATTTCTCTCCCACCATAATCTTCACCAATAATACAATCTACAAATAACATATTATTTATAAATATTAGTTTCAATTTTTGAAACTAATAAAATAATTCTAATAATAGAATTAAAAATGTAACATAATTCCTAATCTCAATCTTAATACAAATCTAGAGTTAATACTATTAAGTAAAATTTTTAACTCCTCTTTTAATTATCAATAAACATTAATAATCTAAAAATCAACTTCTAAACTAATTTCTATTATCAAATTTTTTTTTATTTTATAAATTCGTACCTAAAATATCCAAAAATTAAAAATTGAGTCTCTAGCTTAGAATCATAATCCTATAGCCATAATAATTCATTTCTCATCCCAAATAATCATCTAAACCTCAATAAATTAACATATATTTTCAGATCTAGTTTAGAATTTAATCCATAAGCCACAAATTCAAAGATCATCAATAAATTTATACTCTAGAACATTTATTATACTACTAACAACCTCATAAATCATATTTATTCAACATAAATTCATCCCTCTTCCAGATCTTAAATTTTCTACCACCACAAAATCAGAAACCAAAGAGGAAGGATGACTAAGAAAAATTTTAGAACACTTACTTAATCTTGAAAAACTTAAAATCACACCCTAAATATCCTATTAAAAACTCTTACCTTAAAAATTCAGATCTTTCACACCGGCGACTCACTCTCACAGACGCTCTCTCTCTGCCTCAGCTCGCGCACAGGGAAGAATGAAGAAACGAAGGAAATAGGTGAGTTTTTATAAAAATTCAGTGGGTCTCACATTTTTTTTATCATTTCTTCTTTCCTCTCTCTTCTTTCTTTTTTTTGATTATTTTATATGTAATCATTATACGGTCACCGAAAGCAATCTCGTTCTTCTTCTTCTTCTTCCTTTTCTTTTTTTTAATACCTTTTCTTTTTTTATAATAAATAATAATTTAATAATATTTTTTTATTATTTTTTTATTAATTTTTTAATTTTATTTTAGAATTATATCCTAAGTTAGATTTAATAATCATTTCTTACTAATTTGCTTACCTCTAAATATTTTTTTTAAAATTTTTATTAATCTAAATTAATTATTAAAATTTAAATTGAGATGTTACATCAAAGCTCTGCCATTGGTGGGCTATTGACGATGACCAATCACCAAAGCTTCAGCATTGATGACTAATTAAATTGATTGGTGGGAAAGGTAGTCGAGAGATTAAAAAGATAGCAATTATTAAGGTTATAACAAAAATAATAAAAATATGCTTGCTTTTTTAAAACAAAAAGAAAAAGGAAACTGCACGATAGCATCAGCCCTATCAAATCACCGATGGATCATAACTGGAGACCCTACCACCGATAAGCATATTGATGGTGATCAGTCACTGAAGCTCTAGTACCAATGACTAATTACAAAATTGGTAGGAAAGGTGGCTTAGGGGAATTAAAAGGATAGCAATCATGAAGGTTACAACAAAATGTTGATTTGTTAATTTTTAAACACAAATTATTATTTTATTATATATACTTGTTAACCTAACATAGTTGACTAAAAAATTCATGTATTTTACAAGTTGTAATTTATAAATTGAAATTTAAAAATCATTGAAAAAACTTGTTCATGTAGGCAACAAATTTAGTTTTAAAACCACTTCTTTGTTATAGTATACTGAGAACTTGTTAATTTTTAAATGACATTTGTTGTTTTCCTAACTTTACTTGTTAATCTCATATGATTAATTACAAATTGAGAGGCTTAAAAATTCATATACTTTAAATGTTCTCGTTGTAAATTGACATTTAAAAGTCATTAAAATAACTTGTTTATATATGTAATAAATTTAGTTTCAAAACTAGTTATTGGTTATAGTATAATGATTTGTTAATTTTTGAATGACACTTATTATTTTTTAAACTTTACTTACAAATCTGACATATTCAATTATAAAAGTAAAAAAAAAAGTAAATGTATATTTAAAAAAGAAAGAACAAATATTTTTTAAATATCAGAAACTAGGATACAACTTATATTATTTATGCATGATTAACTTATATTTTATATTATGTAGATTGATTTATTTAGTCGTATTTATTTTTTAACAAAAAATATTTAATATTTATGGCTGAAAAATTACAATTACTTTATATGTTTTATAAGTATAAAAAAACCAAAAACAATTTCCTCAAAAAAAAACGAAAAACAAAATTGGAACTCATTGTCATTTCAAGTGAGTGGGCGCAGCAGCGTTGTAGTGAGCACATAGCTGAAGAATATCAAAAAATATTATTACTTCCTCTGTATGCACTTCCCATTTAATAATTATTCTCAATTCAAATTATAAATATTTTTTCTCAACTAAATTTAGTAATTTATTATATATAATTTTTTTTATTTTATCCATTATATTTATTAATTTATATTTTTATGTAAGTTATCTTTCATATATCATGAATTTCATTGATAATAGAGACTAATGATAAAAAAATAATAATAATTTTATAAGAATTAATGAGGATTTTATTAATATGTTAATTTAAAAAAATCTTTATATTTTGAATCAAATGGAGTATTTATTTAGGAATGATAGTTAAACACTTTTAAATTTATAAAAAATTTTAAATTTTAAATTTTATTCTTCATTGAAATTAATGATCATGGTAAAATGTCTAATAATTAAAAATTTACCAACAATTTTGTGCAATTAAGAAAGGTAATATAAAAAACAATTAACTATTACTTTTTTATCCTATACTCATTTAAAACCAAACCAAATTTTAAAATTTGGGAGTATTTCTTGTATTTTTTATTTATAAATTACTTCCAACATTTTCATCATAACCAAAAAAAATTTAAATATCATTAACATTGTCTAATAATTTAATATATTTTAAAAATGAAAATACTTCATCATTCCTTCCCAATATTTAATAAAAAAAGGTAAAGATAAAAATAATAACAATTGAGATATCCTAAATACGGTCGATAATAATGATTGAGATACTTTATAAAAAATGTTTTTTAAAATTATTTACAGAAAAAAATAACATAATATTATTATATAAATTTTTTATATAGGCACATATTTAAAATTTTATATACTTTATTTTTTTTTTTACTTTTTTTATATTAATATTATTTTTTTATATTGTTATTAATATAATGGGTAAAAATAACTTATCAAAAGTACATGACGAAATATATTTTTGGATGATGTGGTGGGGTAAGGGGACAATGGTGGGGTAAGGGGACAAAGATGAGACAGAGCTGTGATGAGCTGGCTCGCTGTTGATACGAATCGACTAGATGCTTTTGACAATAGTACGTAGCTTCCTGGTTGTTTTAGTTGGCGATAAGTTATATTCAGAATGTGAAAGGACAGCTTGAGGTAATGTTTTGGGGCCTGTTTAGATACCTTTTTAAAATTAATTCTGAATTTAAAATTATAATTTTAAAAAATTTTATTCAAACACTCAATTTCTCCAAACTCCCATCTAATTTTCAAAACTTCAATTAAAATAAGTTAAAATTTATTTCATTTTAAAAAATCAATTATAAACATTATTAACTTATCACTTTAAATAATAAAATCATCTACTAAAATATAATTCTAAAAAAATTATCAAAACATCATCAAGTTTATCATAATTAATTTTTAAAAATTTATTCAAATATCATCACATTTTAATAATTAATTTTTTTATAATTAATTTTTTTTTCAATTGAAATCTAAACACAATTTGTGTGTCCTTTCTTGGTATTATATTGTTGGAAAACATATTCATTTGTAGTTTTATTAGATTTTAATTTTAATTTTTATAATTTTTAAATAAATATTAAAACTATAAAGATATGAACAACAAATGTCTTCTAATTTTGTTAAAATCATAGAGATTTAAAAAACTAAAAAAATTATAAAAATTAAAAATAAAACTCAATAAAATTATAGAAATGGATGACTATGTTTTCCTTATATTATTTACAAAGAGTGCTCTATAAGCTTCTGTATTTTACATTGTTGCATTATTGATGGTACTATGTTATACACCTGTTTTCATTGTGATTTGATGAAAAATTTGTCTTCATAATACATAATATTTATGTGTGTGTGAATGAACTAACATTATGAGAAATTATATTATGCAACCTTGAATATAACCAAATATTACACTCCATCATTTTTAAATTATAAAACACTTTTAAATAAAATTTTACAAAATAATAAACCTTATTAAATACACTTAATGATCTTACTGTTTTAAAATAAAAATATAAACTTTTAAAAATACCTTTCATTTGATATATTGAAAGAGAGATGGACAAAAATTTAATAGAGAAAGAAAAAGAGTAATTTTAGCATAAGTCTATTAAATAAAATCTTAATTTTTTCAAAATGTGTTATACTTTGAAACATCAACTCTTTGCTTAAAGTGTTTTATAATTTAGAATAGAAATATTAGTATACTCCTTTCAGTCCAAATTAAGTAACTTTCTATATTATAATTTGCATGTCAATAAAATTCAATTGTGTTTTTTTTCCAATGAAAATATAATGGAAAAACCAAAGAAAATATTTTTTAAAATATGTCGAAACAAAGTTAGTTGGGAAAAAACTTGGAACAATTTGGATCAGAGGAAGAAAAGGTTACAAGTAACTTCAGGCGATACACACACAGAGATGATGATTGACATAAATATAGTAAGAGGTTTTTCTATTTTAGTGGTGGGAAGGTGTTGTTTTATGAGTTCTGGACAATAAACGTGAGATGGAAAGGAAAGATCTAATATTCTATTTGAAAAATGTTTCTCAAGTTTCTCTCACCTTAAAGGTAAATACTCAATTTAACAAGTCCAACTCTTTGAAAATTTAAAAGTTCTTTAAAAATCATACATACTAAATAATATAATAACTTGATTAAAATTTTTATAGTGACCTCCGAGGGCATGTAAACCTATTGGGAAAACTGATAGAAATGTCAATTAAAATAGAATAAATTTTGACACGGTTATAGGTCCAAATTACTTATAAGGTGAAAGTGTCCTCAGAATATAAGAGACAAGGTAATTAAAGCATATCAAAAAATATTTTGACAATTAATTTAAAGGAAAAATCAAGGGTAAAATGATTAAAAGAGAATAAGGATAAGAAGGGAGTTTTAGAAATACGAAATTAGGAAAATCAAATTAAGGTAACATAATAAGCACAAGAACACAAAATAACTACCCCTGCAATAATTTGAAGCTTTAGAAATTTTGGATCAAGGAGCCTTGCCAAGTAACTTAAGAGCTAATAGAAACTTTTATTCCCAAAAGTGTTCTTGTATGATAATTCTGACATTAGGAAAAATATTTTAAAATAAATTTGGCAATAGAAGTTGAGTGGGAACTTGATTTAGATGCCAATTGATACATTGTGGAGAGAAGGAAAGGAAGAAAAGAATAGAGAAAATAACAAATAGATCTCAAGCGGATTAATTAATTTAAATTAAATTTTAAATGTTAAATTTTAAAAATTTACAAATTCATCTTTTAATTTTAAAATTTTATTAAGATGAATTTGTAACTTGTGTTTTAAATTTATAATTATTTTATACATGAACAAGTCATGTTCATACATTTATCATGTCCCTTGGTGCCGCGTGTTTGCCCATCTAGCAAAAAAAGATGGAAGAGGATGAAGAAAGAAGGGGATGAAAGAATATGGACGAAGACGACGAAGGAAGATGAACTAGAAGGAAAGAACAAAGAACACCACATTGTGTGATCCAGTGCTAAAAAACTTGATCACGCCCAAAACCCTTTGGATATTTCCATGTTTTTTATGTAATTAATTTGCACACAAAATATATCATATATCCATTTTTGACATGATAACCCCATGTCAATTGGAGTCATAGACATGAAAAAAGTCATACTCATAAACATGAAGGCGTTAGATGAGGGGATGGCAGAGGCAGAAAAAAGTGTGCGTATTATATTACCTTTTTTAATTTGAATTACTTAATTAAATTATTTTTAAAAATATACCGCTTTTATTTATTATCTTTTATTTCAAAATATTTTTTATTTCTATTATTCTAACTCATTAAAACTTATTTGTATTTCTATTAATTAATCTTATTTAAAAAAATACAAAAATGTTGTGTTTTATTATTATTAAAATTATTGTTGCATGTTATATAAGATATTAAGACTAAGATATGGCTGAATGTATTGATAATTAACATGTTCTTATTTAAATTATATTATTTTATTATGATTGATTTGATTTTGATTTGACTCCCAATTGAAGTCCTGACTTCTAATTTCTAATCTTAGCAGATTCAATAACTAGGATGGTTCTCAGTACCTTAATAAAGTCAGGAATAAGAATTGAGTTTGAAGATTTTGTTTAAATAAGGGTTTGAGTTTTGAAATTAATTTTTTTAAAAGTAAATGGGCTTGAGGGCCTAGCTCTGAGAAGCCTTGTGAAAAAGGGTTCGGGTTCGAGTAGCCTTTCAAGCCTTGATAAATTGGTTATCACACACACACACACACACAAATACATACATATATTTGTTTGATAATGGTATAATTTGATTAATATTTATTGTACGTAATGAAGAAGAAGTTGCAAAGATAATTGACATTAAATCTTCACCTCCATCTTCAACAAGTGGACCTACATCTGAGGGATATAATATTTTATTTTTAGATGATAATGATGAGGATTTAGATTACATTGATGCAGATTTTAATCTTCATTTTAAATTTTAAATTTTAAATCTTTGTCAAATTTTATGTGAAACTTTAATTTGTTTTATGTTAAATTTTAAAGTATTATGTTTAAATTAAAACGTTAGATTTTTTTTGAGAAAGAGGGATTAAGGGCCCAGCCCTCAACCCTATAAATAAGGATCAAGCCTTAAAATTAAGTTAAATTTTTGGTAACCAAGCTTTAAGGTTGAGCCCTTAAGGGCCAAGCTCATAAGGGCTGAGCTCACCCTGATTCTCACATCTATTATTAACATGAAGTTATTGAATATGCCACCCTCTTTTTACTACAATAGTAAGTAAAGTATGGACCATAACTATTTTTGCTATAGGTGTAAAGGTCTTATGGAAGTCTACACCTTCAACCTGTATAAAGCCTTTTGCAACAAGGCGGGCCTTGTGTTTGTCAATGTCTCTATCTGGCTTGTATTTTATTTTGAAGACCCACTTGGAGTCAATATCTCTCTTGCCCAATGGAAGTTTTTCAATAGTCCAAGTGCCATTTTTCTTCGAGGCATTAATTTCTTTCTTCATAGCATTAATTCACTAACATTTATGGTGGACAGCTTCTGTAAAGTTTTTAGGCTCATTCATAGCAGAGATGCCATTAGAAAGGCTTTGTGTGAATTATTGAAATGATCATAGGCGACATAATTGGATAAAGGATATACCTAGGAAGATGCTGACGTAGGATTAGGTAGTGATAGGGCTATAGAGTGCGGCAATTGAACCTCATAATCACTAAGATGTTATGGTATCTCTCTGTGTCTTGTGCTTTTATGTAAGGGGGCCTGAGCTTCATGACGGTTAGGAGACTCAAATTGGTCATGATCAAGGGAATTAGACCTAGTAGCCTTAGATGTGGGTTGAACAGATTGTGGCAGTGAAGTAGGCTCCAGATCAACATCATCAAACAAGATATTGGGCTTCATTGAGTCAAAGAATGCTTGTTCTGATCCACTGGTGTTACGCAGTAGAAATTTTGTTTCAAAGAAAATGACATCTCTAGACACAACAATTTTTTGCTTGTTAAAATCATAAATCTTATAACCTTTTATCCCATTCGAATATCCAACAAAAATACCACGTCTCCCCCTTTCACCAAATTTATCTGTGTTTGTGAGGTCATAGGTGTATGTTAAACACCCAAAGACTCATATATGGCTATACGATGGTTGTCGTTTCATGAGTAACTCAAATAGTGTCTTATTCTGAATGATTTTGTAGGGAACCTTGTAAATAATATAAACAGTATTAAAACACACTCACCCTATAATTGTATTGGAAGGCTTGCATGAAACCAGAGTGCTCGTGTAACTTCTAAAATATATCTATGTTTACATTCCACAACTCTATTTTGTTATGGAGTATATGGGCATGTTGTTTGTGATTTGATGCCTCGTTCTCTGTAATAATACTGCATGTCATTAGATGTGAACTTGGCACCATTATCTATTCTTATGCGCGTCACCCTTTTTCCAAATTACGTCTCAATCATATTCAGGAAAGAAACTAAATAATGTTTAGCTTCTGATTTTTGCTTCATTAAGTAAACCCAAGTTGTTCGATTGTGATCATTAACTATGGTTAGGAAATAGTGTGCTCCTAAAAAAGAAGGTGTACGATATCCTCTCCATATATCACAATGAATAAGATCAAAACAAGATGCACTTCTTTTTGAATGATCACAAAAAGGTAGTCTAGTAAGTTTTGCCTTTAAACAGGAATCGTAGGACTTTATGACCTTATTCTCATCAACATTAGAAATTAAATTTAAAGACTGCAACTTATTGTTGGGAGCATGACCAAGCCTTGCATACCAGACATTCGGATCCATTTTTATGCTAACTTTCATTACTGCAAGTTCATTGTTTAGTGGTTCCAAGATATATAGCCTATCACAGTGCCTCCCAATCCTTATCAAACTCCTTGAAGGTAATTCCTCTATCACACAAAAATCCTTCACTAATATTACAACAAAGTTATATTCTTTTGTGAATTTACTAATTGAAAGGAGATTGCAATTGAAACTGGGAATATCAAGAACCCCATCAATATATATTCCAATGGGTAGCTGCATCTTTCCACGACCTCATACTGCTATGCGTTGACCATTTGGAATGTTAACAGGTTGTTGATTCTTTAACACCTGTCGTTCAATCATCTCGTCTCCATTGCAAGTTATGTGATCTGTTACACCAGAATCTATAATCCATGGTTTATCAAAAATGGAAGAAATACCTGCCATATTAGCCTTTGGTTGTCTGTCATGATCTTTTTTTTGTGTCTTTATGTTTGTCCAGGTATTGCAATAGTTTCTCGTACTACTCCATTGATAAGCCTGGTATGGGATTGTCATCAATCTTTACGTGACCTTAGGACCCTTTCGTCGTTCTTCATGTTTGTCATGAGTAGGACGTTTTCCCCAGTCATCTAGGTACCCAATGATTTCATAATAACAATCCTTTGTATGACCCAGCTTTTGACAATGATTGCACTTTGGTTTGTCTTTCTTGGAAGATTTCTTGTCTGCCCCTCCTCCTTGATTTCGCTGCACATAAAAGGCTCCTCCTTTTGGCGTTGAATTTTGCATCATGGATACTTGCCTCGGCTTTTTGTCTTTCATAACTAAATGGTATGCGGCTCCCAAACTAGGTGCTGGTTTTATACTCAAAAGTTGAGTTTTGATTATAGTGAAGCCTTCATCAGGTCCCATGAGGAAGTCGTATAGCTAATCTTTTTCTTTCATGGCAGTGATCTCCTTCTTGACATCACATGTGCATTTTCCACATTTGCACCTAGGCCATGGTGCAATTGACTACATTTCATCCTATATTACTTTTAACTTGGTGTAGAAAGACGAAACGCTCAAGTGTTCTTTCTTAAGGAGTGCTACTTCCCTTCGCAATTCATATAACCGAGGTGCACTTCCTTGACTAAATCGTTCTTCCAAGTTGATCCAGATCTCAGCGGCCGTCTTTGCATATCGAACACTGCTTCTCACCTCCTTGCTTATCGAACTTTTGAGCCATCTTTTCACCATTGCATTACATTGCATCCTGTGAGCCAAATCTACAAAATTAGATGATGGCATTTCTATAGAGCCATCCACGAATCCAATCTTGTTTTTGGCAAAAAGTGTGTTCCTCATGTCACTTACCCATTAACCATAGTTTGCATTGTGCAGTAGTTCAATGACATAGACCTGCCTTGGGTTGTCTGAAGGGTGTAAGTAATATGGAGATTGTGTATCCGGTCTATTGGTTTTTTGTTCGCCAGCCATGGTTTCAGTCACTCGCTCTCTCTCTCACACACACACATAGTTTTCTTTCAGTTGGGTGTGTGGGTAGCTTACTCAGGATCATGTTCTGGTACCATGAAAAGTTTCTTGTACCCAAGCAACACAAATATCATTCACTGGTGGAGAATATATACAGCTGTAGGAAATCGTATCCCAGATACGCTAAGATGCACGGGATCATAACAAATATATAGAATATTACTATTTTAACTACCTATAAATGAATATTATAATGGTACAATATGATCACCATAGTCATGACTATAACGACTCTTCATTAGCGACACAAATCTTGGCCATTCTCATTCTTGATCTTGTATATCAATTAGCAATATATTAGCAATATCCAATTGGGGCGACATGGTTTCTCATTTTATTTTAATTTTTTTTGGTCAAAAATATATAGTATATCACGTCACTTATTCTATAATTTGACGTTAGTTCAATTTTATTTTATTTTTTTTATTTTTGCTTTAATAACTAAATGATACACATCGCTTGGCTTGTAAAGTGACGTGTCTGTGGTGTTTTTCTAATTAATTTTATACCCAACTTTTCATTTTTCAACCGAGCAACTTGCCTCTCCTTTCCAGCTCTTCATTTCTTTCTCAGTCCTTCGAAGGTCACCCTTCTATCACTACACAGATCCGCCATTCGAAGTCATTCACTAAGCCGTTCGCCGCTGTTTGTTTGAAATCTACCATTTGACTCTGTTCTTTCGAAGCCCGCCGTTCCATCTGTGCTCATCCTTGCTCATTGGAAGTCCGCCATCCGCCGTCCAAAGCTCCACCGCTGTCTCCTTGTTGGTGCTGCTCAATGTTAGGGAAAATGCAGATCCATTTTGTACAATTAATTTCCAGAATAAACAATAATAAAATCAAAAATTGAGGTTAGTCTTTTATGACACCCGCTGCATTTACTTTTCTGTATGGGGAAGAATTAAGGCGAAACGTTACTATTTTTTAGTTGTGATACATGAAGGCATTCTTTGTACTCTGTCTGTTCTTTACTAATTACCTTAAGCATTAAAACGATTAAGAAGAGCAATGCGCTCAGCGTTAGCAGGGCTCCTGTCTAGGTCTTGCGTGTAGGTGAGGGTTCTATTTTACTTTTCTTTGTTAAACCTTGCGGCTTATTGGGAGGGGCATTGAACCGGGCTTGGATTCGCTCTAAATGCAAGATTCATAATCCGCAAGAATTGGGTTGATGTTTTGTTATATTGGGCCTAGGCTTAGTGTGCTAGCCTTCTTTTGTTTCTTGTTCTTCACAGTATCACTACTAAAAAAATTCATCCATTCCTGTTTAAAATATTAAATTAGCAAAAAAATTAATGAGAGATGTTCATTTCATAGTTTGATTTAAAATTGGCAAGAAAAATAGTGAAAAGACTGTCAATCCTTTTTTAAAATAAAAGAATTAATGAGAAAAATAATGATGGACTACTAATTCTTTTCTAAAATAAGATAGTTAGTGAGAAAAATAGTAAGGGACTGTCAACTCCTCTTTAAAATAAGAAAATTAGCAAGAGACTGTCAATCTCTCTCTAAAATAAGATAATTAGTGAGAGATTCTGTCCCTAGCTAGTTACTACTAAAAAAATTTAACTTTTGACAATGATTTTTAATCATATATTTAATTATTTTCATTTAAAAAAATTAAATTTAAAAATTAACTAAAATATTCATAATAAAATTATTTAATATTTTTATTTTAAGTTGATTTTCATTAATAAAATAATATTATATTAAAAATATAATATAAAGAATAATTTAAATATTTTTAACATATTAATAATTGAAAATAAAATTTAATATGTATATGTGTGTATATTTTTATAATATATTATTTGATATATTTATGTGGTTAAATAATATATATTTAATTTTTAATATAATGATTATAGGTGCCTTTCAGTTTAATTGGCAAAGAATGAGAGTATAAGGTTTGAAAGGTATAAGGCAGACAATGATATATCATGATTGTTGCACATGTGGCAGGTGATGGGGTATGAAATAGTAGGTGACATGGCGGTTGACAAGGCATGAGGTTGTTGGTGACATATCATAAGTTGACGCACACATGACAGGTGATGTGACATCATTATTTTTAAATATAGGCATATTTAGTGAGGGACTAATTCCTCATTAAAATTATCAAATTTTGAATAGTATTAGCAAAGGATTAGCGAGCGAATCAGCCCTTAGCTAATTTTAGCGAGGGATTCAATCCCTCACTAAATTTCTGGCTAATTAGCAAGAGAGATATGATTTCTCACTAAATTTAGCAAGCCTTTTTTAGCTATGAATTTAGTGAGAAATAAAATTCCTTGCTAAAATATAATTTAGGGAGAAAAAATGACATTTAGCGAGGGATTCTTTCCTCGCTAAATTTTATTTTTTGAGTAGTGTATGTTTAGTGAGAAATTCTTTCCTCACTAAATTTTATTTTTCTAATAGTGTATCGGCCATCCTCTATTTATTTTTGTTTTCTACTCCACCATTATGCAGCCTTGGTGATTCTTCCAGGCCAAGAATGTAACAAAAAAATTCAATAACTATGAGAGAAAATGTAATTTAATTTAATTTTTTTTCATTTTAATAGAGATAAAATTAAAAATTTATTTATTTTCAAACAAAATTAAGTATATAACTACCTCTTCTTAGTTATGCTGAGGTTGTTAGATATCTTTTTACAATACGAACCGAAGGACGTATGCCTCTGCTCTTCTTTTCTGTCGTTGCTTTTCTTTTTCGTTGGTGTGTTTTTAAATGTGTTGTATTCTTGAGCCTCTTTTATGTTTCCAAGTTGTTGTGATTGAAACCTTGTGGATTCGTTGTCTCATATACAAGGCCCAAGTCGTTGTTTTATATCCTTTTAGCTTGTTGAATTAAATTGCCTTATTATAAAAAAAAATGGAAAAAGACGAGAATGGCAATCAAAGACGATGTAAGCAAATTAATTTAAAATCCGGATTTTTAAATTGTAAAAATTAAAATTTAAACAATGACTAAATTCTTATTTTACATGAAACATTTGGTAATATACTTTTTGGCTTGTCCTACATCCAGTCGAAGACCCTCAAAAATATAATATTTTGTCATCTAAAATATAATAACCACAAAAGAAATTAATAGTAACTCCCGCAAACCGACAAGCAAGGAAGAGAAGACCCTCAACCAAAAATATTTACAAAGATATATACTTTATTTTTTTTTTCACCTTAGAGATATGCTTTAATTTATTACCTTGTTCATATTGAATAATTCAAACGATGTCAAATTAATGCTTCAAAAATAATGAAAAAGTATGGGATTAAAAACTCTTCAAAGTTATTCTTTTATGTTGCTTGGTGAAGAAAGTGTAATTTTTTAGTAATTAAATTTTGTCCATTCCATCACTTTAATTAGACATGCTTAACTCTAACAAAATAAAATAAAATAAAATAAAAGCTATATTGCCCTGATATCTTATTTGATTGATTCTTTATGAGAACGAACTTGATGCATTGCTATATTACGTCTTCGAACCGTAAGCGTACGATTATGTGCACATCACTTTCCTTCTGCCTATGAGACTATTTGATCTCTCATGTGAACATCACTTTGAATTGTTGGCATTTATCATTATTATTAATAATGGTGTTGGTTTTACATTGCTGTCGGCGGGTGACTCCATCTCATCATCTTATCCCTTATATTTTAAGGCAATTGTTCAACGCCACACCCTGAAGATAATTCTGATGAAAATAGACATTTCGGAGCCAGCCTCGATCCTCTGTATTTCACCTCAAGTTACTCATAATCTTTATGCTATAATATTTGAATTATATTCAAGACTGCATAATATAATTTTGAAAACATTAAGTAATTCACACATAAATTAATATTATGTAATATAATACATGAAGACAAATTTTCTGTCAAAGCACAATGAAACAGATACATATAACATAGTCAAAAACTATGGGATGGGATTCTGTATAGATTTGAATTCGTTGAGTGACCTAAATCTATTCATTCAATTAATGTCTCACTTATAGTGTTCGTGGATGAACAATAAATACCAACAGTGCCAGAGATGCTAGGTCTCAATAGATAACGAAAAGGGTCTCGAGTTCCCTTACCACAATTCACTTGGATGTAAAAAGATACAAGACTTTGATAGAACAAATGTATGATTTTTATTGAAATGTAAAAAGATTACAAACTAAAAACAAAAAACTGAAAAGGACTAATGAATGTAAAATTTGTGAGTCTTTGATGGAGTGTTAACTAATTTCTTCTGTATTTTGTCCTTCTATTTATAGTATCGGAATAGCGGAAGCCTTTTTCTTGAACTTAGCACGTTCTGCCAAAGGATAAGGGATCTCGTGAAACTTATGGCACGGTCTCTCCATTTTGATAACTAGCCCATTTCATTGAACTACTTGGGTGTAGATTTTGGTATTACTTAAGATCGTGTCTTCGTGCCAACAGTTTAATATTTGCAGCTGACGGGACTTTGACATGTTTACTTTTTGTGACCTTTATTGAGTTTCGGGGCCTGCCCCTTTCGCTTATATTGGGCCTGATGCTTCAATTACTTAGCCAACTAGCCTTGTAACTTATTTAAGCGATGTTTCATATTTAGCCAAACATATAGCTATTGGATTTCACCAATACTTAAATTATCAAGATATCTTGACCAAAAAAAAAATTTCAAGATGCATTTTTCTCCAAAAATTTAAAACAACTCTTAAGATCAAAGCTAATACTTGCTCCAAAAATTTGAGTTTTGACATTTTTAGAGTATTAGATGATAAAATCTCTTATAATTGTGCGACTAATTCAAATTATTGATATCATGCTACACAAGAAACTAATTGAATAAGTAAACTCAGGCCATTCGCCAGATCCAAATATGATTCGGTATATATTCATCAGGGTAAATTTTTCTATTAAAAATTATTTTTTGGAAAATGCTAGGTAGAAAATTATTTTTATATTGAATTTACCAAAATTAAAATTTACAAAAATTATGAGATTTTTTTATATTACATGTAGACCAGATACAGTAAATCTGGACCCTCAATTTAATAATATAAAAAAATTAATATTAAATGTGTACAATCTAGATTAAATATAAACTGTCCAAATTAGTGACAAGCAAATTTTTTAGAAATTTATATAGTTTTTATAAATTTTATTTTAATAAATACGGAATAAAAATAAACATAGTACCAAAATACACATCACACTAAATCTCATGCGATTGATAATGCAACAGCGTAAAATAAAGAAGCTTAGACCACTCTTTGCGAACAGTACCAAGAAAGGGATAAGAAAACATTACATCAAGCTCTCCTTCTATCACAGTTTGGATAACCCCATCGATGCCGGCGGCGACACCATGGACATGAACTCAGAGTCCCTTGCCATGGCTTCTAGTATTTCGTAGGAAGCACACATCTCAAAGTCGAAGCTACCTTCTTCTGCTCCGGCATCCGCCGCTAGTTTCCATACCTTTGTATTGGCGGGGCCGACGCGAACGGCCGCCGGCCTTCCCCAGCCGAAATCAATGTCATAAAAGTTGGTTCTCGGCGAGCTACTGGTTGCCATAAACCTCCCATTTACCGCACGTTGTGAGCGCATGGTTGGATTTTGCACCCAAGCTTCAAAGTCCTTCTTGATCTTCTCTTCTGTGCATGATGAGATTGCCTTGTTCATTTCCAATGTAAACTTCCCAAGGCCTCCATCTCCCACCAAGTCCCTTACTTTCATCGTCACGGAAGTGATGAACTGCACTGTGATTCCAAAATAGGTGTCTGGTATTGGTGGATGTGAAACTCTAGATCTAGCGGATATGAGGAATCCGTAAGTGACTTCTTCTTCAGGGTCAAGATTCTGATTTCTGATAGCAGACCTCCAAACATGGCCGAGCACAGCTTGCAAGGAGGAGATTTTGTTGCTGATGACAACATCCTCGACCTCTGAGTTAGCTTTTGCTTTGAGTTCAGCAATTTTTTCCCTTTTAAAGTGAAAGATCCTCCTAGAGAATGGACCTGGTTGAACTGAATTAGTAGATCCCTTCCTATAATTCTCCATTATTTCTTTGTATGGAATTCGTAAAGGACGTTCAATGTGACCATGAGGAACCATCTTTCAAATGTAGCGAGCTGTGAATCTGAAGCTATGTGGTTTAAACCATTTCGGGAGATCTCTGCCCATGCATTCCAAAAATCCCAGACCGGCTTCACATCAGCAAGACAATGGTTTGTTGACAAAGCGATGAAGATGCCGTCCACTAGCTCTGTGACTTGAACCGCCATTAATGGTTCCCTAGTTCCTTCAAAGTTCTTAAAATTTCCGGTTGGGAAAAAAGAGTAGAGAACTGGAGGAACATAAGTGGGTTCCACAATGTCTGCAATTGTAGTATTCTCGGCAATGGCGTGAACAAAGCTTACTCCAGCATTGTTGCAAGTGATGAAGACAGAGGAGGTGTCGTCCTCCTCGTTGGCGATGACTGCAAGACGGC
Organism: Prosopis cineraria; assembly: GCF_029017545.1. Taxonomy (NCBI): domain Eukaryota; kingdom Viridiplantae; phylum Streptophyta; class Magnoliopsida; order Fabales; family Fabaceae; genus Prosopis; species Prosopis cineraria. Next base: position 31,674,969 of record NW_026555341.1, on the reverse strand, counting down.
CGGCGAGGGGCAGGTAGAAGTCGAGAGCGGAAGAAAGCGAGTCCTTCAAGTGCTGGATCACTGTCTCTGTGTGTTCAAACGATGATGATGAAGTGGGTTTGTAATAAAGAAGTCCCTTTTGACCATGCTCAAGTAGTAGATACTGAAGATCCCATGGATTCAGGTCAATTAGCTGTGGTGAGTTGCCATTGTTAACATGGCCTCGAGCTTGAACTGTAGTTATGGAGATCAATTGGATGGCTTTCATATTGGAATGGAGTTGGTTTCACTTTGCAATTGCTGGTCTTAGGCCTTTTATGGGCCAACAAGATAATATCAAAGAATTATGCGGATGTCAAGGTCTCGATGATTTGTCATCCATGCTATTCGTGATTAATTATTTTAATTTTTATATAACGTTGTATGGAGATGAAGACTGAGAAAGTGATGACCTATAGCATCTGGCCAGGGAAAAAAGTATTTTTTTCAACTAAAAAGGAAAATAAGTGAATGAATATGTTTTGGCGTTGATATACATTCATATTGGCAAAAAATAATATATCATATTGATATATATATTCCGGAATGATAATGTTCCTGTCACCGAAACTATAGTGATGGGAATATTTTCTTATTTCAGACATTATCTGAGAAATGAATAAATAAATTACATATTACAGGTATACTTTTTTTATTTATAAATTTTTTTTATTAGAGGAAATTTTATTCAAAGTATCACATGTACTTGCTGAACTTGACAATTAGAAACCATAATTTAATATAATTAGGTGGGCCCATGCATGCCGACCAACTGGAAACCATGTATATGATTTTAGAACATGAGACTACTCAAGTCAATTAGTCATTATTATTAATTGGAAAGCATGTATCCGTTTGTTTAAAAATATAAAATATTTTTAATTAAATTTTATTTTTTAATAAAATAATTATTTACCTTTTAATTAATTCTATCTTTTCATATTTACTTCTATTAAATACCATATAATAAATATAAAATTATTATTAATAGGGATACTTTTAAAAAAGATAATAATTATATTTTAAAAGATTAAACATTTAACTCTTCAAAAAATATTTTATATTTTGTAATAAAAAAATTATATAATTTTCATTAAATTAAAGAAAATAATTAACTGAGCTTATATATATGCACATATGGCTACGTGGTGTTTAGATGACGAGACATTCAATTGGTGACGGGTGTGTTTGGATTAAAAATTTTATAACTGAAGTTAAGATTCAACTGAGGTTAGCAAACTAAGGTTAAAAAAAAAGTCAGTTAATGTAACGTGATTTATGTTTGGATACCTTATTTTTAAAAGTTAGTTAGATAAACTGAAATTCGTTTGGATAATTTGATTCAAAAGCCAGTTAAAATGTTTAATGACAAAAATAAGTATGAATTTTTTTCTTAAATATTAAATCTTAAATAAGCATGATTATATTTTTAGACTAACTAATAAGTAAAAATATTAAATTTAAAATCACAACTAATAAGTAAAATATCTTAAATATTCAATTACAAAAACCTAAAATAAACTAATGTTCAATTGATATGATTTACAAGCTGGTCTCTAATTATATCACGAACATGTTGCATCTGTCTTGATGATCCGGGTAGATTTGACGAGGATGCCTCACCAATATCGATATCTTCCTCAAGGACATCTACACTTTCATCTTCAGCTTGAATGAATTGCTCATCAGTAATTGAATTTCTCCTAATAAAGTTATGTATTGCCATTGTTGCACAAACAATTTGAACTTGTGTTTTATATTTAAATTTGGGCATTTTTTGTATAATTGCAAACCTATTCTTCCATACTCCAAAAGTTCTTTCTATAGTGCATCTCAAACTTGAATGATAATAATTGAAGACCTCATTATTGTTTGCAAATCCTGCAACTCGCCTGAAGTCTGGAAGGTGATAACGTTCGCAACGATATGGACCAAGATACCCATTTAGTGTTGGATAACCAGAATCAACCAAATAATATTTACCTATTAAATAAAAGGAAGTGTTGTAAATTTGACCAATATTAAATTAATGCAATAATTATTATAGTTACTTTAATAAAATATACCTGGAGGTGGATGCGGAAAATGCATTAAAGGAGTTGATATGGCATTATCAAATACTCGGGCATCATGAGCTGTACCTTCCCATCCCGCAATGACAAAAGTAAAACACATGTCCCAATCACATACAGCCATGACATTCTGTGTTGCATATCCCTTTCTTTCAATAAATTTAATTTGATCAGCAACACTAACCACACATGGCACATGAGTGCCATCAATTGCTCCTATAGCATCCTTAAAGAATGGCCAATACCGTGGATCATTTTGAATTTTTGAATGACATCGTTGAAATGAAGGATCAAGTGGTTTTATGTTTGCCTTGGAAAGGTTAAGGCATGCAGCTAATACTTTATGAAAATTTCTATGGACAGTTTCCCTTGAATGTTGAAATCGTTCCTGTATCATCCTATTACCAACTCCATGTCCAATTGTATTCAAAAACATTCCAACCATTTCTTCAACTCCCATTTTTTTAGATTTCTTTAGACCAAGCTCAACTAGTGTCGCACACAGTTGCCTAAACAAATGTTTTTCCATTCGAAACATTTCATAACAACGATCAGGATGACCTTGCAAAATCTCATTGACCCACATTTGCCCTGTTTGCCTGCTAGTTCTTCGTGGCTCTTTACACACATATGGCATCACATATTCACCAACTAATTGACATATTTCTTCTTGCTCAGATATATCTTGTTGTAACAAGGGAAGTAGTTGATGAGCTACATCTATATCCCAACCTTCATTCCAACCTAACATATATTCATTTGAATCTTCCATGATTTTCAACCTGAGGTAAAATAGTATATGAATATCATTTGTATATAATATAAAATACATAGTATATAAATATCATTTAATAACATAAAAAATAAAGCATAAGATAAGCATTAGATAAGAGTTAAATATTCATTACAAACCAGCCAAAAGAAACTACAAGTAGTCTTTAAGTCAAAATAAACACCAGTCAAGTCATCATAAGCATAGTGAGGTACAAGTCAGCCAAAAGAAACTACAAGTAGTCTTTAAGTCAAAATAAACACCAGTCAAGTCATCATAAGCATAGCGAGGTACAAGTCAGCCAAAAGCAACTACAAGTAGTCTTTAAGTCAAAATAAACACCAGTCAAGTCATCATAAGCCTAAATAAAAATTCATCCTGATGTATTCTTTGAAATAAAATCCGGTAGATGGTAGACTTGGTGCTTCAACCAATTGACCAAGTGATCAGGATGGTCTTTAAGTTGCCAGTAAGCATCTCGCATAGGCTTGTATAGAACAAGATTGACACATCTCCAATGCAAATCTTTATCACCAAAAACTTCTGGAAGTCCATTTAAGTGAGCCACAACCTCAGAAACTCCTATGTCATTTGCCAAAATCTTGTTCACTGTCTCTGTTCTAGCTCTATTATCCTTGGCCATTTCACTCATCGCATCTGCTATTTTCATTGAGGCAGGGACTTTTTGCTTTTTCCTCCCACCAACGCCTACCACCCTCTTTCTCTTGTCTTGACTTCCATCACCACTAGTTCCACCGGTATTTATAGTGACATTCAAGCCCAACAACTCATCGGTGACCCCCGTAGGTGCTATAGTGTCAGATAAATTTAGTTCCTCTTCACTATCACCGGAGCCTTCTCGAAGGTCAATAGTAGGGCGGTACACATCCTCATCATCATCATCCTCTATTTGGGTCTGGGTAGCAGATGGTACAAAAAGTGTCTCCCCAGTTGCTAGGACATCCTTGAATATCAATGTTAATTCCCTTGCAAATCTTAGACCTTTATATCTAAATTTTTCATAAAGAGGATTTTCCTGCAACCATTCAAATAACCAACAATTAAAATTTTTAAATTAAATTCTAATTTTAAAAACACTTAACAACTAAAGCATACCAAGATTTTTCGCTCCCACCACTCATCTGGAGCATCAACAGTATTCTTGTCACTGTCCCATCCTAAGCCGGTTTCACTTGAAAACAACTTATGCCATACGTTCCATTCTTTCCTCATGTTATCTAGCTTATTTTTCAATTGCTTTCGCTCATACTTTTTTCCTGTCTTCGCCTCAAATCCCTCAATTATTGCCTGCCACCCATTTTTGTTGAAAGCAGTTCCTTTCCTTTGTTTCTTGTACACTTGTTCCAAGCATTCTTTAATGAAAATTTCTGTTAAAGTTGAATTCCACACAGCTTTTCCTTTGTCTCTGTTCATTGTTGTATAGACTAGCCAGCCATCACAAACATGCAAAATCAATATATATCTCTACATATATGTATCAATTTAACATATTTTTTTCTCCAGAATATTTCATACAAAAACAGGAAGAATCACCAAGCATTAGGCGTGTGTATTACATGTTTGTATATTTTAGGGGACAAATGTTTTTGCAACACAAAGGTTCACCAACATAATTTATTTCACATTCTATGCAAGTATATAAAATTATTCTAGTTTATTGATCAACCCTTATTCCAGTCCAAGAATTTTTTGATCAATCCTTAAACCTATAAAAGATGACAAATATAATTTTATTTATGAGGGTAAGCTAATAAAACTTTTTTTTACTTTTATTTTGTTCACATTTCATTCCATTCCAAATCCCTGGCCGAAAAAACATAGAAGAGGAAAAAAAATAGAACAGGAAAAAACAGCCCTTGCTTACTTTTGTTTTGTCAAACCTGAGGATAATCAAAAACACAGAACAGGAAAAAAATTGAACTAGCTAAAAAATATAAACAGAAACCATAAGTTTCTCCTTCTGCCAAGGATGATCAGAAACTTTCACCAAGCTGTAATTTAAAAAAAAAAAAGAAGAAACTTCCATGCATGATACAAGAGATCAGAAAATGCAACAGACCAGAGAATGCAATACCGAAAAATGCAGCAGACCACAAATCAGTGAAAGACCAGAAAATGCCACATAAAGAACACAACAGACCAGACCAGAGAATGCAGGCAACGAAAAAGGCAACAAAGACGAACATGGACCAGAGATGCGAAAAGAGACTGCAACAGGGATTCAGGATCTGGAACAGGGATTCAGGATCTACAGCAGAGACCATGAATGAAAAGGCAACAAGGAAGGCAATGAAAGAAGACAAAAGAAAAGCTTATGGGCAGTAGATCCGGTGACTAGGAGCAGCTCTGTTGGTCGACGCCGGAGACAGATGGGCACCAGGGAGAACGACCACTTCCGGGAAGGCACACGATGGACACAAGAAGAGACGACAACAAGCTGGAGATCGGCTGGAGGTCACTTGCTTTAACACAGTGGAGATGAGCTTGGACGCCGGACGAGCAACGAAGGTGGAGCTCTGATCTGGTTCTTCAGTTTGCGAGGTCACGGGAGAAGAGAAAGCTGGAATGAGAAGCTGGAACTTAGCTCGTGGGTTGGATAAATGAGAGGAGAGAGAAAACATGCACAAATTGAAAAGATAATCAATGCTTCCAACGGTTAGATCAACGCAACGCCAGGAAAAAAGCCTCAACTATCAGCTTCTGAATAAACGCTCGTTTTGCTCTAACTGTGGTTGAGATATTTTGTTAATCCAAACATTATTTTTTCACTTTTTTTTCTCTAACCGAGGTTTGACTCACTCTAACTGAGGTTATGTTATAATCCAAACATGCACGACATCATTTGATGGGTGTCTCAAAAAAGAAAAAAGATTCCCCTTGCTTTTCTCCTGCCAATGGCGGACTGATGGGAATTAAAAAAAAAAAGACTACTTAAGAATGTTTTGTAGATTAAAGGGAACACATTGAAAATAAATTTTATGATTTAGCCGCATTTCGTTTTAATTATTGTAATGTTGCATATATTTAATATTGTTGTTATCTTTTTAGAATTTTCTCAATTATTGTTGTCTTTTTAAAATATTTTCAGTTAATTTTAACATTTCTAAAATATCCTCACATTTATTTATAAGGTTAATGTTGAGGTTTAAATGGTGTGTTAACTCATTTACTTTGTACAGCCTTTTAAATGAATAAGCTAAGATTTCACATTTTTCTTCTTTGAATTTATATATTCTATATTTCTTTCTATATCTTCAATATATTCTTTTCTTCCTTTTCTCTTTTCCATACTGTATTAATTGGAATCTCAGTCAAGTTTCCACTCAACTTCTGTTACCAAACTTACTTTAAAATATTTCCCTAATGCGAGGAATCATCATGCGAGAACACTTCTGGGAGTAAAAGTTTTTAAACTAGAGCTCCTAAGTTACTTGGTAAGACTCTTGATTCAAAATTTCTGAAGCTTCTAATAATTATTGCAGGGATAGTTATTTTGTGAGCTTGTGCACTTGGGAGTAAAAGAAAAAAAAAGAAATACAAAATTAGGAAAATCAAATTTGAATTACTTAATTAGATTATTTTTAAAATATGCCAATTTTATTTATTATAACTTATTTTTTCATTTAATTAATTATTTTTTTAAAAAAAGGAAAAATGTTGTTATGTTTTATTATTATTAAAATTATTGTTGTATGTTATATGATATTTAAGACTTATATATAACTGAATGTATTGATAATTAATGTGTTCTTATTTAAATTATAGTATTTTATTATAATTGACCTTATTTTGATTTGACTCCCAATTAAACCCCTGACTAGTTTGATTTTCAATAACTTAACTATCATGTGAGGTAATTAGTTCTATCCAATTTGACAAAAAAGAGCTAAGAAGTGAGATGGGCTCAGTGGTCACAAGAGTTGCTGTGGAAGAGTTATTGGATCCCGTGAAGGAAGAAGGGGAACTAGTGAAAGGAGGTTGAGAAGAGACCATCGGAGGTGCAAAATGAGGACAGAGAAGAGAAGAGATGAGATGAGATGTGTGAAGGTGGAATTTGAGAAATAGTTGGCCATGGAATGAAGGAATGAGCCGCGGTGAAGGGGAGGGGATTTTTATTTTTTTTTTCGTTTTCTTTTCATTTTTCTAATCTTTATCTTTCATTATTCTATAATTTAAAAAATTATTTAATAAAATAATATGAATGAAAAAAAATTAAGGAAGTAAAAAGAAAAAGTAGGAATAATGGAATCTGTGGAATGGTGTGGGAAGTGGGACCAAAGATGAAGACAAGACGGTGCAAATGGGAGGACTAGTTTCAGGGGCTGGTCAGGGTGTGTTGATGCTTTACCGAAAGAGACCCCAGATGCTATCAGTACTGATGATAAGGCTCTGATGCAAAGAAACAATATATGGAATAAAATATGTGCTCACTGGACAACTTCACGGGGACACATTCAAAGATTTTTAATAGAATTTTATTTTTTTAAAAAATTATTCATTATCTTTAAACTAATAATATTTTTTTACATTTACTCTTATTTAATGAAATATTTTACCTTAAAAAAAATATAAAATGATCTATTGTACAGGGACATTTTTGAAAGAGAGTTAATGATTATACTTAAAAGATTAAAAATACTTTATATTTTTAACATTCAATTCTCAAAAAATATCTTATATTTTTTAACGAGAGGAGTATAATCATATAATTACATCTTGTACAAAATATGCTAAAGAGAATAATATACAATAATATATATATATCCGGTAAAAAAAATATAACAATATATATAAGAATAAAATTATCATTAACTTTTATGTATTTTGTTTTACTTTAATGAAATTGATTTTTTTTTTCAAAAACAAACTTGTTGTAATATTTTACACCGAGCCATTGTGTTATGTATAGTCTTTTTTTTTTTTATCTCAAGTAATGTTATTATTGTTCAATTTTTCATCGTACAGGGTTATTAGAGTTGCCGAGTAATGCAAATGGGGGAAAAACATTCCCTCGCGCTTTCTTGTGTCATGATCAATACTAGCCGATAAGAGCTGCCTGGTAGATTACTCTTTTAGGCCTTTATTGATAGTTCTAGTGGTAAAAGGATAAAAAAAAATATTAAAAAAAAGTATCCAAATGAAGATATTCGTTATAATTTTTTTTTTAAGAGGTCAAATACGTACAAACAAGCAAACTCACACACTTATCCCTCCACCACACGGGATAGGGATATATGAAGCGCATAATCTCTCTTTGAAAATGAAGATATGGTCGTCATATTTTTATCAGCATATGGTTTTTTTTTTTTTAATCATAGGTCATCATATGGTTCAAATTGGACAAATTCAGAAACAAATACAAATATAATTTATAAAATTAAAATATCATACATTGAGTTAAACCTTCCTAATCTAATCACTCTGACAAAGATAGAGATGCTCAATGTTAGAGCCGAGTCCGAGCTACTTTACTTGATAACTCTGTCGGTGGCGGCGGCGCCGCCACATGCATGAACTCAGGGTCTCTTCCCAGAGCTTCCAGTATTTCATAGGAGGCACAAAGCTCGATGTCGAAGCTACCTTCTTCTGCTCCGGCATCAACCGCCAGCTTCCACATCATTTTATTGGCCGGGCCGCCGGGAGCCGCCTTCGGCCGTCCCCAGCCGAAGTCAATGGCATAAAAGTTGGTTCTCGGGCAGCTACTTGATCTCATAGACTTCCCAATTATGGCACTTTGTTCATGCATCGTTGGATTTTGTACCCAAGCTTCAAAGTCTCTCTTAATTCTTTCTTCTGTGTATGAAGAGACCATCTTGTTCATTTCCAAAGCAAACCTCCCACGTCCTCCATCTCCCACCAAATCCCTTACTTTCATCGTCACAGTAGAAAAATGTACTGTGATTCCAAAATAATTGTCTTCTATTGGTGGGTGAGAAACTCTAGATCTAGCAGATACATGAAATATGTAAGTGACTTCTTCTTCTGGATCAAGATTCTGGTTTCTGATCACCGACCTCCAAACATGGGCTACAATAGCTTGATAAGAGGAGATTTTGTTGCTGATGACACCATCTTGTACCTCAGATTTAACTTTCGCTTTTAGGTCTGCAAGTTTGTCCTTTTCGAAATGAAATATCCTCCTTGAAAATTGAGGTGATTGAAGCGAATTAGTTGACTCCTTGTGGTAATTCTCCATTATTTTTTTGAATGGGATGCGTATGGGTCGTTCAATATTATCATGAGGAAACCATCGTTCAAATGAAGCGAGCTTCAAGTCTGAAGCTACGTGGTTTAAACCATTTCGAGAGATCTGAGCCCACGTATTCAATAAATTCCAGAACGGCTTCACGTCAGCAACACAATGGTTCATAGAGCAAGAAATGAAGATGCCGTCAACCAGCTCTGTGACTTGAACCGCCATTAATGGAATCCGAGTTGCTTCGAAATTCTTCGATGTGACAAGTGGGAAGAAGAATTTCACAACTGGAGGAACACAAGTGGGTTCGAGGATGTCGGCAATTGTAGTGTTGTCAACTATGGCATGAACAAAGCTTACTCCGGCGTTGTTACAACTGATGAAGACGGAGGATAACGTGTCATCGCCGCCGTTCGGGACAATAACAAGACGGCCGGCGAGCGGCTGGAAGAAGTCGAGTGTGCAAGAAAGCGAGTCCTTCAAGTGTTGGATCACTGTCTGTGTGTGTTTTAAGGATGATGATGATGAGGGCTTGTGAAAGAGAAGCCCCTTTTGAGCGTAGCCAAATACTAAATATTGAAGATCCCATGGATTCAGGTCGATTTGTTGACGTAAGTCACCATTAATAAGGCAGCTTCGTGCTTGGATCGTAGTTGTGGAGATCACTCGGAAGGCCTCCGTCTCCATGTGATAGTTTGTGAAATTGTGCGGTGTTTCTCTGTTTTTTCTTTTGACCGACGGTGTTTCTCTGCAACTGCTTCAATTTATTGCCCTTAGCAGACTTGAGAAGAAAATCAGATTCTAATCACGTGAACCAGACAATCAATCTAAACCGTTCATTACACATGTATCGGTTGTCACGTCACATCTTGATGCCAGAATGATCAGTAAGACCAACTAAAATGCCTCGTGTCCGTTTGTTTTTTTGGGTTTAGAATATACTCATTACCTTCCAATTTTGGATATATTTTACTTTTTTAAAATTAAAAAAATAAAATTTTATTTATGATATTTTTTTAAATATTACATTTTAAGTGAATAGAAAATTTAAATAATATTATAAAATACTCTCTCTAATTTTATTTGTAAAATATTTTTTTAAAATAATTTTAATTTAAAATATGAAATATTTTATAATAATTAAATTATTTTTTAATTTTATATTTTTTTAATTAAAATAAAGATATTTAATATAATTATATTGTTTTTAAAATCAAATTTTAATTAAGAGACCCATACAGTCAATCTAAACCGTTCAACTTATCACACGTGAGACATGTATTGGTTGTCACGTCACATCTTGGAATGATCAGTAAGACCAGCTAACATGCCGGGCGTCCATTTCTTTTTTGATTTAGAATATATATATTTTTTTAAATTATAAGACAATTTTAATTATATTTTAATTTTTAAAAATTTAAAAATATAAAAAAGGTTTCGTTTATAATATTTTTTTAATATTATTTTTAAGTGGAGAGAGGATTTAAATAATATTATAGGATGCTCTTTAATTTTATTTGTAGGACATCTTTTAAAAAAATTTTAATCTAAAATATAAAATATCTTATAATAATTAAAATATATTTTTTTAAAATTTTATCTTTTATTGATTACAGTAAAAGTATTTAATGAAGTTGTATCATTATTTAAAATTAATGATAAAAATAACAGTACATTTTATTTTTTTATGATATAAAAAAAACTAAAACCTTGTTTGTTTTTCATTTTTAAAAATTATTTTTAAAATAAAACTAAAAAAATTTAATTTTTTTTGAATAAGTGTTTGTTATTTAGTTATTTCAAAACGTTTTTCATTTTTTTTAAAATAAAAAATAGAAACAACTTTAAGTTATTTTTATTTTATTTTTCTTATTTTTAAAATACACTAAATTTGATTATTTAAAATTATAATTTTCTTGAATAATTTTTATTATTAATCACTACCATTAATTGCCTATAATTATCACAATAAATATATTTTTTAATTCTAAAATTATTTTTAAATTACATAACAAAATGGATTTTCATTTTATTTTTGTTTCAAAAAAAATTTGAAAACTGTATTATAAAACAGTTTTTAAAAATAAAAAATAAAGACTGAAACCAAACAAGGCCTAACTTTTTTTGGATGCGCGAAATAGTTGAAAAATAATTTACAATAAGAATAAGAGGGAATAATGTTTAATTTTGTAAAAGTATTTTTAAAAAGTTTATATATTTGTTTTAACAAAGTAAGTTTGCAAATTGTTATTATTGAACGTTGTTGATATTCATAATAGATGAAAAGAATAACTTTTTCTTTTAAATTTTTTGAGTTAATTTACTTCTCACAATATTTATCTTGAACATTAAATAAAAAATATATCTGAGATTTCAAAAATGTTATCTGAAGTGTACTAAAATGCCAATAAAATAGAAGATGTTATAGGATTATTTATTGGTTCAAAATCAACCCATCAATTATAAATTTATAATATTGTCATTTTGCGATCAGAATAGTTTGGTCATTTCCTAACAAAACTTATTGTAAGATAGGTTGCATATGATTGAAGTAAAATTAGGTGACAACTTCGTCGCCAGTTTCATTGTCTGCCATTCTCCCAACATCTTTTCAACCCGTGAGTCTTATTTACTTTGGACAATTTTAAATTTCAAAATCATGAAAATCAAACTTTCAATGTATAAATTATATCAAACCATATTGTTTACAAGCAATAAACAATATAAATTAAATTTTCGTGCCTGTAAAGACAAATGTCGACAAAAGCATCAGAAAAGCAAAAGCTAGATATGAAATGTCATTGCCAGAAAGTAAAGTTGGAAAAGGTTGATAAGATCATTGGGTGTCTGACAAGTGTGCCATTTTGTATTATGATATTCTTTTTATAGTTTTATTTTACGTTAAAACTTCTATTCGAAAATATACATTTCTCCGTCAAATATATAAATTTCTCAGGATTTTTATAAAATGATCAATTAATAAAAAGAAATTAGTTTACAGTACATTAGTCTGCAATAATTTTAAAGGGAATGAGGGAATGAAAAGTTTTAAGTTCTGAGAAACATTAAATGAAACAAAAGTAAAATAGTTAGCAAGCTTTCATATATCTTGCACCAGCGGAAGAAAAAAGTAATGCTTCAAAAGGAGGCAGTGAAATAATTTCCTTCCATGGCACTAAAATGTAAGACTGCATTAAATGGAGATCTCATTCGATGATGCTTCTTTGTTCGAAGCTAGCACACTTTGAAAGCAAAGGAGATTGAAACAATTTGGCTCAATGTAAGAAGACTGTTTCCAAATGAAGCTTTGCATGAACTCAGAGTTGACAAAAAGGATAGCAAGACAGTACGTGCTACAATCCTCTTTGAATTATTTTCATCCTTGTGTTCCAAAGCAGTTGAGAATTATCTGTCATAGGAAATATATTCCACATTATCTCATAATCACAAATTCTAGAAGCATTAGTATCCCTTTTGTTAGAACCAAACCAAACACAAACCTCCAAAAGATTAAAAAAAAAACAATTATTGAAATTCCTTAATCACTTACCTCAGATGACAAATAATCCCTTTGTGAAATGCAAGATTTTTTTTTCCTATACTAGGTTAAGGAATATAATAAGACTTCTAACCTGAAAATCCAAACCATACTTATACAACCTAGTGAGAGTTCTGATAAGCCAAGTAGAAAAATCAATAGTCACTAATTCAAAGGCATGAATAGACAAAGCACCAAACCAAATTGATTTGGCATTACTACTACAAATTTAATTAGATATGACGAATCTAATTGAATAGTTATATGCTTAACTGTCTAATAATGAGATGTGGAGAAGAATATTGGATAGTTTTGTGAATAACCATCTAATATATATTGATATATTAGATGTTTATTTAAAGAACTGTGCAATATCTATTTTAAAGTTAAAATTATTTAAAAATTTATAATTAAAAAATTATATTGGATGGTTGTTTAACATAATCCTCCAATATGTCATCTGTATTTTGGACGGAAATAACCATCCAATATATGTTTTAAAAAACTCCCCCTCCCATTTTAGATTTCATTTATGCGCCGTCTCCTTTTCCTCTCCTTTATTTCCCATTTCTTCATCGCCAAGCATCTTTACCATTGGTTTGCAGTTGGTTGCAATGCTGTGGGGCTCTCCTTCTTCAATCATTAACGTCGTGGGTTTCCTCTTCTCCTTCATTGACTATATGTGCATCAACTCTATAAGTGTCCTCACATCTTCTCTTCTCATTTCTTATGAATCTTGTGATTGCTAGATCAAATAGTTTAACTAGCTTTTATGTTTGATTATTGTTTGGATTGTTGGATTATATGTTTTGATGATTACAAAACTAAGAGAAAAGGGGTTTGTTATGTGTGCAGATATATAAAGAATCATAGATAAAGACAAAACTTCAAGAGCATGAAGAATCAAGAGAAGATAAAGAACTATAACATAAGTTATTTAAATTCTTTTAGATTCAATGTGAAAATTCTGAGAGTTTAATCATATTTCATTATCATTAAAATGAATGCATCATCTTTAGCTCATAAGTGTCCTTTATGAACATTAAGACTCATCTTAGTACATTCAAGCTTGCAAGTTATATCATTTTAGCTTGTAGTAGTTCATTGAAGCTGAGTTCTTTATGGACTGAAGAATCACACGTGATTATGTATGATCACTCATGAGATTAGCAAGTTAGGCACACCAACTAATGTTTTATGCAAGAATCAAGAAGTGATTTATGCATAATTTATTACTTGTATTTGTGTGATGCCTTGACAATACTTCTGTGTTCTAAATCATGCAAGCAAGCCTTTGGTTTGCACACAAGATTTGTCAAGTTGTGTTTTATTGCATTATGGCAAGATCTATTTCACACGCGAGAGTTGATGGTAACCACGCATGATTTTGCATTCTCTTGAACACACTTTGCTAAAATTGAGTCTTAAATCTTTTCAAGCCTTATTCAAATTGCATACTTGTGTGATTTGTGATTCACAATTCAATATCTCTTAATCATGCAAAATCTTACTTGAGTGCATAACGGTTTCAAGCATGATTTGTATCCCAGAGTGGTCCAAATTTTATAACTTGCCATTTCACACATGAGTGTTGTTGTGTTCCATGAGTGATATGTCTTCCCGAATGGTTTGGGTATGAAACAAGTTATTTCACGTGTGACAGTCTATTGCTTCCATGTAAGATTTGTTTCTTAGAATTGGCTTTGACATTTTGTCAGCTAAACCACACATGAGAGCATGTTAGTTCTATGTAAGTTCTGTCATATAGATTTAGGCTTAGCTTTTTGCCAGCCATATCACGCGTGAAGACAAGTTGGTCGCACACAAGATTTGTCACATAGAAATGATTTTGGCTTTCTATCAGCCAAACCATGCGTGAGAGTAAGAGGATTGCATGCAAATTTTTGCACACAGAATGGGTTGCATATTCATATACTCAAAACCACGCGTGAGATACCTTGGAGTTCACACCTAGTTTATCACATATACATATCTAGAACTTGATACAAGTCATTTCATGCATGATATAACAAGATGCACATAAGAAATGGCCTGTCAACTGTCAAAAACTATAAATATGATACAATTCAAATCTGAGTAAGAACTTTTGATCCTTGAGCAAACTGTTCTTTATCTGAGCATTCAAAAAGGTTTCAAAATATGCTTAATCATTTAGCATTCATTCATCATTCTTGAAAAGAATTGTAAAAAAGCTCTCACAAATTTATAAGCTTTCAATTATAATTTATCCACTCTTTAGGAGAGTTCCTTTGTGAAAGTTTATCTTATTCTTCTGAAATCTTAAAAAGGGATTTTTTTAAGTGTTTGTAACAAGTTGTTGAATTGTAGCAATACTTGTTGGTTGATTCAAGACAAGTTAAGTCTTGTGAGTTTTACTGTAGTAACAAGTACCTATTGAACCTTGTGATTTTAGTTGAAAATCTCAAGTGTGATCTTGATGACTGGACATAGGCTGAGTTTGGACTGAACTAGGATAAATCTTATATGTTTAATCTCTTTTTCCTTCACACTTACGTTATTTACTCCTTGAATTTTTAAAAATCTTTAAGTGTCACCTAATTCACCTCCCTCTTAGGTGTTAGCCTATCAAATATGGATTTCATTGAGCATGTTTGATTTTTGATTAGGCTTTTGTTTATTAGATTACATTATATTAATTTTATGTTATTATTGTTGAATGCAAGGTGTCCAATGAAATGTTTCATAGAAAAAAAATTATCTTTAGCTAAAACCCACATGAAATTTAAGTTATGGATAACTTTAAAATGCATGCTAGACTAATAATATATGATTAGATGGGAATTATATTTAGTTTTTATTTTTATTTGAATTTATGGTCTATATTTTGTTTGAACAACATTCCACTAGTTTGATTGGAATTTTTTTATCATTTGATTCTTTGATTGATGATTGAGTAGTGTGTGAAGTTTTATATTGATTAAAATTGTATATAAGTACTTTAAGGTTACTCAAAGTTGTTACTCAAGTATGATTTTTATCTTTAAATACTATATATTAAATACTATATGATATTGATAATGATGATGTGAGGGCAAAATGCCCTAAGAAGTTCCATTTTTATACTGTTTGCTGTCAAATTTTCATTTAAAATTAATAGTTTGGCATTTTAAGAGTTCGTTTGTTTAAGCTTTTTTTATAAGTAAAATGCACTTTTTTATATAAGAAAAGTTTTTTATTTGTTTTAAATAGGGATGAGAAATTTTAATGAAAGCAGCTTTTATACGTTGATGATATATAATTTTATAACTATTGGGCCTCTATATTAATATTAATATTAAAAAATAATTTTTTTTGAATGTAACCAAACATAATATAATTCCTAATTTTTTTAAAAAACTCTACAAAATAAATCACTTTTTGTAAAATCTCTAAAGTATTTAAAAATCACTTATTTTTTTAATTTTAAACATATGGGTATTGAACCCTGATTTTGATGAAAAAAATGGGAGAAGTTTGTGTTTTACAAGTTTAATAAATATATACTCTAGCCATTTAAAAATGTAAGGCATTTTTTGAGGAGTTGAATGTTTAAAAATGTAAGGCATTTTTAGTCTTTTAAGGTGTAATCATTGCTTTTTTTTTTTTCAAAAGTTTCCCTATTGATGAATGACTTTATATTTATTACAAGGTATTTAATAGGAGTAGATATGAAAAGATAGGGTTAATTTGAAAGTAGGTAACTACTTTATTAGGGGTGAGATTCGATTAAAAATGCTTTACTTTTTTGAATAGAGGGAGTATATATTAATGGCTTGTAAGGGAATTCGCATTCATTGCTTTAAAATTTTGGCTCTCAGCTTATTCTCAAATAGGCACTTTTATCCCTAAGTATGTGCCTTATTCCCAAATTGTCAAGAAACACTTAAATCAATTCTTGTTTCTACTCATATAGTGTCTTCCTCTTAAGATTAAGTATTTAACTTGATTTTAACTCCTTAAGGACCTCTTGGTATTGCTTGAAAGGTGTCTCAATTAATTTTAGAATAAAAAAATCTAAAATTAGAGAGCCTTTGTGTATCCTCTCCCAATATCCACTTGATATTAGGAGGGGTTAACTAAATCACCACAATCACAAACCAAATTGTACTCTAAAATTTGTTTGAAAAGCTTGGGACTTAAGACTTGTTTTACAAATCATCAAAATCATTTGAAATCTAATACATGCCTTAAGAATAAAGAAACAAAGTGAGAAACTCGACCATACATTGCGGTGTGCACCACATGCACCACAACATGTGGCATAGAACCACGAGCAGCCTTACTCTATACCATGCATCACAGTGTGGCACGCAATGCGCCATAAGGCACATAACTATATTTTACTGTTAAATATCAGTTTACAGGAGTGTACTTCCAACATGTGCCGTTTCCATATACGATGTCCGATTAGAGTGGTTCAAGCGTCCACACAAAACTTATTTCATAAGCTAACTAATGAGATAGGTTTAGAAATGATCTAAAAATTTAATAAAAATTTAGACACTCGAGTGTAAAAAGTTACTTTTTTAAAGAAATTAACAAACCTAAGTACTCAAATTGATTCCTTAGTCTCATTAGACCATTTTGGGCTTATAATCTAGTCCAAAAAGACTTTACACACTTGATTGAACATAATTTATATCATAGATGCACATAAATCAAAATTTAGCTGCTCAATAGCCCATTTTCACGTTAAGCAACTTTTCACAAAAACACTTGTTTGGCCATATTCACTGCTAATTCACTTGTTTCTACATTTAAAATATATTCACAACTAAATCTTTACCTATGTTACTCACTTATCACATATTCACAATAGGCTAAAATTTAAAAAATTACCACAATTTTCAACTTTAACATGCATATGACATCCTATGGCAATTTCTATACAATTATATATAAGAGGAATGTTCATTACACAAAACTCGAGGATTTCACAACAATGGCAGTCTTGACTCTTTCCCTTTGCCTTATGCACAATTATAACTTGTAAAAATGTAACCACGGGATGAGATGATAATCTTAGTAATAGAATAACTCACTACTAATTATCACATGCAACCATAAACAAGTATGCATAATGTACATTTAAATATAGGCAATATCATAAGATTCATTTTATCATTATCACATTTCACCACTTTCATAGGCCAGTTTCACAACAATTCATTGCTAATATATCATGATCACTACCATCAAACCTCTAAATCACCTCGACTTCAAACCATAGGCTCATCTTAGACTAATATACATACTCATTGGCCCTGAGCACACCTTTAATGGTAGAATCATCCAGCCAAAGGCGTTCTATCTCACTTCTGGACTATGGTTTCTCCCATTACACACAATGGGATGTTGTTGGCTCCAACATTACATCATAGATGCTAAGGGATCCAAATTTCCAATAGCACACCTCAATAAGCATTAAGGAGATAATATCAACATCGTACCTCAATAGGTCCTAAGGAGATATAATTCTCCAATATCGCACCCTATCAGGTACTAAAGAGAATAATGTCATATGGTTTTTCATTGCTTCTCCTTATAGGTAAACTCCTACCCTTATGAACATGCTTTCATATAAACCACATTCATATATATATATATATATATAATACCCTATATATATCATCACAAAGCATACAATTCATAAACTGAGTTCTTTAAAAATTAATGTCATAAAATAAACATTCATTTGGTAAACATGTTTATTCTAAAACCCTTTGCACGTAATAATACTCATACTCCCAAACAGTTATAATATATAATTGAATAGAAGAAGTTATTCAGTTATCTTAAGTCCTTAACCCTTCTGTCACAAGAAAGGTTATCCGTGGACTTTCACAACTATTAACAATATTCTATGAGCTTCCTTTCTCACTCTACATGATAGATAGGCTAATCTACACACAATTGGCACTATTAATCAATTAATCCAATTGACCAAAATACTTAATTGTTACTTAAAGCTATATTTAGCCATTTGCTCTTTTCTACTTAGTCAATCTAGGTTTATTACCGCTCAATTGTCACTTTATATCACTTCTAACAATTTCATTTCACCTATATTCAATTTCCACCCCTTTTTCCTTTGATTTCAGGCTAAATTTAAGCTTTTTAGCTTTAAAGCTTTATTATTCAATCCCAAACCAATTACAAAGCCTTAATTTAACTCACGAGAACCTTTTTATTACTATACAGTAAGAAACTAACCACTTAAATTTTTTTGATTCAATTTCTCTATAACTATATTAAGAAAAATTATAGTAGAATTGAAACTAAGGGTGGTATGAGACTTACTTGATGAGTTACTGATTGAAAATACCTTCCAAGCTCTTAAGAATTCTTGCTCTAGTAGCATAGCCCTTCTTCTTCACTTTGTCTCACATTTCTTTGCTTTCTTCTTCTGTTTCCAATAGTTGACCATGATTAAATCAATAAATTTCTGTGCCATGCACCATGCGCAAGTAGCTTGTGTCGTGATGCATGGCACAGTAAGGAAAATCCTCACCACACATACATGCTTTATTCTAAAATGTAATTCTTTCACTTATATCTATTCAATCAACACTCCAATGAGTTAGAGTACCAATCTTTCATCTAAACTTTTAATTATTTACTAATTATTAATTCACCCATAATTAGTAACTAAATATAAGATTAGGAAATTAGGATGTTATAGTTTGTCAACTTTTTAAAAAAGTAGTCTTTATTCTAGAATAAGCATCATTTATTGCAAAATAGCTTATTCCTTTATGCTGTTCTTATTCCCAAGTATCCTCTCATTACCTATTCTGAAATAGTTACCTTTATTTGAAAATAATGCATCTTTCTTTTTAAGCCGTTCATGATATGTCTCTCATAACAACTTATTCAAGAATAATTTATTTGGGAATAGCTTACTTATTTCCAAATAATGAACTTCATATCAATGCATATGTAAAATTATTCATATAAAGTTCATTACTTCGAAATACCTCAGAGCATCCATGATAAGATTGTTCTTCACTAATTTGAAATAAGAAATCTTATTTAGGAATAAGCATGGCATGACATGCTTTGTTTTTCTCGTATAAAGCAAAGGTAATTCAATTCTATGCTAATCTCTTTCCTTGCACTTTATGAGAGTTTTATGTCTAAAATCCTAGAAATATAAACCTATTAACTAAGCTTAATTAGGATAATTAAGTTCATTAATATAGTGTGTGTATAGAGAGGTCTAAAAAGTGTGTTTGATTATGTTTTCAGCCTTAAATGTGGGTCTGAAGTGAAGTTAGGCTATTCGGGTATTAAAAGGTGAGAAAGATTGAGGATATGTCCACTGCGGTAGCCCTCTTTATGCCATGCGCCACAGGGTGATGCATTCGCCAAAGCATATGGTCAGTTTTTTTGATAAATGCTTTGTGTCAAAATTTGAAAATAGAAGAGAAGAAGGAGGAGAAAATGAAAGGCATGCTATTTTCTCTATTAGGGTTTGAGATTATCGACCTTTGGGATAATTCTAAGTTATCTAATACTTAAGGAAACAATTTTAAACTCATATCCTCCCTTTCTCTTCCATTTTCTCTAGTTGAGAAGTTAGGATTTGAGTGTTAATGGAGTCTAAGCCCATAAGCCCATTAGCTAAAATAGATATAATGAGAAAGGTTTAGAGTATTTAAACCCCCTATTATATTTTGTGAGTGGTTGAGTGTTAAGAGTCATTAATATCTAAGAATTTGTATTTATAAGGGTTGTTGGGAGTATTTAATGGCTATTAATGGTAATTGTTGGCTTAGTAAACCTAATGGACATGATTGGGAGTGAGTTATGATTTTGATAGAAGGGAATGTTAAATTATAATGTTGGAAATTAGTCAAATTGGAGTATTAATGGATACCCTTGTGAATTAATTGTAGATTAACTATTTTGGGCACCATTCAATCTATTTGGGCAAGCTTTAAAAGTTGTGTCTTGAGGGAAAACCTTTTGACCTCTCAAAAGTTTAGGTAACCATAAAAAATCTAGTTTTATAGTTGTTTATTAATTAATTGTTTGTTGAAATTATTGGTTTGAAACTTGTTTAAGTGTTTTGATATTATTGATGCAAATTTGTAATTTTTTTAAAGTTATGTTGAATTGTTGAAAACAATATGTATGTTTATACATGTGTGATTAATGATAATGATTGAAAGTATGCTATTATATGTTATTGGTATGTAGAGTAGAGTGGAGAAAGAGAATTTTGTAAACATGATATGATGAAATTAATATGTATTGAATGGCATACAACTTGTTATTATTGCATAGATGATCATTAGTGACGTTTCGTCTAGGGAGAGGAGTAGATTAGTAAATCCAAGTGGTAATGGCAACTTATTGTTGGAATTAGAAGCTTGACCTAGCATTGATAGTTGGACTCAGGAGGTAGCTATTGTCCCATGGTTGATTCAAAATTGTCCTACTTGTTTTTAAGAAACTTGAACTAAATTAGTCTTATTGACTCATAAGGAGGCTAGATTACGGTATAACACTCTATAGTTGTTAGTATTAGAGGAAATCACGGCACACAAGTGAGTGAGTTAACCCTAACTTGATAGCTCATCATAAGTAGAAGGCTAGGTTAGTCTAAGATATTACCGTACCATTGATAGCCATCAGTTCATGTAAGAGGTAACATGAGTGTATAAGATTGGTATTGATCATGCCTTTTATCCAGCCACAAAGTTGTTGTTATTATGATCTAATGTGTTTTTAGGGGTGTACGGTTGTTAATTTTGTAACCCCAAGATGTACATAATTGTGATATATTTGATGTTTAATTGTTGTATGCCCTCATATGGTTGCTATTGTTATGGTCGAGGCTATAATTGATGTATGAGCCTATGATGAATGTTTATTGCCATTTGTATCCATAATTAATTAATATGCAATTATATAGGCTAGGTTGACTTAGTTTTGAGTAGTTGAACTCACCCCTCATTCTTCAATATTTTCAAAGTTTAACTCATTGGACTATAATTGGGGAAAACAACTAAGGGCATAGGATTCTAGGTAAATCCTACTTGTAGGCCTCTTTAGTTTTTTTACGTGTATTTAAATGTTGTTAATTTTGCTAACTATCTTGTGTATTTTATGCCCTAATCTATTGATATGTGGTTATAAAGCTTAAATAGGGTCGAAATACTAGTAGAAGTAGGGTAAGGTGCATTTAGGTTGTTTTGGATGGATATTAATGATTTTATACAAGTTATCTCCTCTTTTTTTGTTTGTGTGAAACAAGGGGTTGAGTGATAATTTTGTGTAATATGTGTGTTTGGAATATTGTGGTATGTTGTACAAGTTTCAAAATGATCCATTAAGTATGGTCTAAGAGTTAGTATAGGCTTTTAGCACGTATGTTAGAGCTTAGGCACCTTAGTTGTGAATTTTATGGAAAAAAAGAGTGAGTTTTGTAAAGGGTGTCCAACTTTGATGGAAGAATAATTTGATTATGAAACTTGTGCCATTAGTTAGTGTTAGGAGAAAGCTCTTTATAGACATCTAAATACTCAATTGAACATCAGACAGAAAAATAAGAAGTGTTAAAATTTCTTCTCGAGTAAATTTGCTATCAAATTCATGTAATGCACCACGACACATGGCGCCTCCTTGTCATAGTACATGGCATAGAGGCAACATATCGAGTTCACCTACAGTAAGCCACATCTTATGTGATGCTTTTTGCACAGTTCATTGATTTAGGGTTTATATGCAAATATTTTGATTCTTTTTTTCATTTTCATGCTTTCGCATATGTTTTAAACTTTGATGTGGGAATGTTGAAGGTAGATGGTAGTATTTTAAATTATAAAAACTTGGGATCCTATTTGTGCAATTTGATAAGTTTGGCATTTATAATATCCTCAAAATTTAAACTTGACTAATTAACGCCTAATTAGAGCAATTAAGTTTATTAGTGAAGTGTATAGTTAGAGAGGTCCTAACGGGCATGTTTTGTTTGTAATTTTAGCCCTAAATACAAGTTTGAAGTAAAGTTTGTTACTCATATATGAAAGAGAAAAGAAAAATCTAAAAGGTAAGGTTATGTACCACACACTCATACAAGTTTGATCCATTGTAGCACATGTGAGCTACTACGCCTAGCTAGGACTTCTTTGTGTCACGCATTGTGATGCATGGTGCGTTCGCCACAGTGCATGGCCACTTTTTTACAAAAATAAGAGTGTATCAAATAAAAAAAATTGAGAAGAAATAAAGGAGAAGCGAAGGAGAAATGAAAGAGCTTTGCTAGGGCTTAAGAGATTCAAGCATTTGAAGTGTTTTAGAGTTTTAAAACATTAGAGGTAAGTTCTTAAAGCTAGAATCTATATTCCTCTTCTATTTTCTTGATGTTGGAAGATAGGGTTTGGTTGAGAATGAAGATTTTCAGTCCATAAAGGCTACAAGTCTAAACCCATTGACTTAAATAAAATTAATAGGGGTTGATTTATTTAATGAAACTAGCAATTATGGCTCTATGTGCTTTTGGTTGTAGGAGGTCATAAATTAACAAAAATTTCACCATAAATATGGTAGTTAGGGCAACGTGGCTCCATTAATGGCTATATAAGACTTCAATGAAGTCAATGTAAGTTAAGGGAAGTTAAAAAACCCTATGGGTACTCTTATGTGAGAAGAGAATGAATCTTATGAGCATAGAAGTAGTTGAGTTAATAGTGAAAATTATCTAGAAAGGGATATTGATAATTATATGTGATTAATTGTAGATTAAGCGTATCTTGCACCATTCAAGCTTTGTGAAAGATTTAGGAGTGAGTATTTGAGGGGTGTAACCTTTGACTTCTCAAAGGTTTGTGATAATCAGGGGAATTCTTTCTCGTATTTTGGTGTGTTAATTGATTTATTGAGTTACATTTGATAATTAAAATGTGTAAAATTGAGTAAAATGCAAATGTGGCATAATTGGCTTGAAAATCCACTATGATGGTCTTATGAAGTTCAATGACATGTTTCCTTTAAAGTTCAATGATGTAAATTATTAATGAAGTTCAATAATTTTGTGTTAAGTGGAGTTCGATGACTTATTGTGTAAAAAGTGCCCATGAAACTGTGTTTTTATGAAGTTCTATGATGTGATAGTTGATAAGTCCTATGGATGTGTGTATTATAAGGAGTTTAATGATTTTTGATATGTGAAATAGAGTTTGATGATTGTGTTTTAGAAAGTTCAACGGTGATGCATGATGTGGAGTTTTATAATTAATTAGGAATATGTGTAATGTGAGTACCATGAGATAATTGAGCATGTTTGAGTAATGAATACTTGCATGCTATGAGTTATTGCATATTTATGTATTGCATGATCATGAGAGTAGGGAGTTTATCTAGGAAGAGGAGTAGAGAATTAAATCCATGTGATAAGGCTTTCATTAAAGCTCGATCGTTAGTTTGGATTTATGATTTATAAGTTCCCACTTGTTTAATGAGGAATTATCACATTGGTTTAATGAGGGACTCGAACCTAATTAATTATCTACTTGTTCAACAAGGAAACTAATCTAAGGAGAATGACACCCTATAGTGAGAGAAAAGAGGAAATCGTGACCTATAAGTGAGTTAGGAAACCTTAGTGTTAACTGGGTAATAGTGAGAGAGATTATACAGCATTCGTACTCTAAGATAATCTCTTGATTACTTAAAGTTTGGAGTTAACCCGATATTTAGTAAGGGCAACCTTACAATATGAGTTATATAATCTTCATACAATCTTTCTAAAACACTACTTTGGGATAGTTTAAGTTCTCTATAATTTATTTAGATTTCCTTTCCTATTCCCAAATAGCATTGTTATTTTGAAAGAGTCTCTCACCTATCTTGTCAGAACATTTAATGCAAAGACATGTTACTTTCCTTACTTGTCGTGAAAGAAAAAGCTTTGCCATAAAGCACTGTTACATTGCCTCATTTTGGAGACAGCTCATATAACTCAGATAAAGAAGACAATGATTTTAACGGCTATATTCATGAGTCTAATGGATCATTTATGAAGCCTAACTATAAATTAGAGCATTTATGAAGACGGTGAATAAGAACACATAAGAATGAAATGCACAAGTTATTTTCATTATTGTTCACCAACTTTTTAAGTGTATATTTATTACGAGTGAGCTTCCTTGATTGTATATTAACTTTTAGAGAGAGTATTTGACATAAATAGTTCATTCCCAAATTTACTTTATTCATCACTATTTTCATTCTTGAAACAGAGAATTTTAACTCAGGGAGTTTAAGAGGGAATATATAATTACCTTTATAAAGGGGAGTGATTCGGACTTCAATGTGAGTCTAGGATTGTACGAAGGCTACCAAGAACCTAGATTAATCTTAATGGAGTTAGTGGAGAAAATCTCAAGTGATACTTGAGAACTGAACGTAAGCTCTTGTGGTTGAAGTTAAATTAGGATAAATATCTATGCAAACTATTCTTCCTTACTTTTATTGTGATCGGTGATATTGCTCTAAATTTATCTCTTTAATTTTATTATTAGCCAAATTTTTTATAAGCTCAATTCAATCCCTTATTAGGTAGACTTTCAATAGGCCCTAATGTTATTTGAATTATATATATTCAA